>NW_026991723.1:5000-7500 GCF_029215605.1 Mirounga angustirostris
CCTAACCCTAACCCTAACCCTAACCCTAACCCTAACCCTAACCCTAACCCTAACCCTAACCCTAACCCTAACCCTAACCCTAACCCTAACCCTAACCCTAACCCTAACCCTAACCCTAACCCTAACCCTAACCCTAACCCTAACCCTAACCCTAACCCTAACCCTAACCCTAACCCTAACCCTAACCCTAACCCTAACCCTAACCCTAACCCTAACCCTAACCCTAACCCTAACCCTAACCCTAACCCTAACCCTAACCCTAACCCTAACCCTAACCCTAACCCTAACCCTAACCCTAACCCTAACCCTAACCCTAACCCTAACCCTAACCCTAACCCTAACCCTAACCCTAACCCTAACCCTAACCCTAACCCTAACCCTAACCCTAACCCTAACCCTAACCCTAACCCTAACCCTAACCCTAACCCTAACCCTAACCCTAACCCTAACCCTAACCCTAACCCTAACCCTAACCCTAACCCTAACCCTAACCCTAACCCTAACCCTAACCCTAACCCTAACCCTAACCCTAACCCTAACCCTAACCCTAACCCTAACCCTAACCCTAACCCTAACCCTAACCCTAACCCTAACCCTAACCCTAACCCTAACCCTAACCCTAACCCTAACCCTAACCCTAACCCTAACCCTAACCCTAACCCTAACCCTAACCCTAACCCTAACCCTAACCCTAACCCTAACCCTAACCCTAACCCTAACCCTAAACCCTAACCCTAACCCTAACCCTAACCCTAACCCTAACCCTAACCCTAACCCTAACCCTAACCCTAACCCTAACCCTAACCCTAACCCTAACCCTAACCCTAACCCTAACCCTAACCCTAACCCTAACCCTAACCCTAACCCTAACCCTAACCCTAACCCTAACCCTAACCCTAACCCTAACCCTAACCCTAACCCTAACCCTAACCCTAACCCTAACCCTAACCCTAACCCTAACCCTAACCCTAACCCTAACCCTAACCCTAACCCTAACCCTAACCCTAACCCTAACCCTAACCCTAACCCTAACCCTAACCCTAACCCTAACCCTAACCCTAACCCTAACCCTAACCCTAACCCTAACCCTAACCCTAACCCTAACCCTAACCCTAACCCTAACCCTAACCCTAACCCTAACCCTAACCCTAACCCTAACCCTAACCCTAACCCTAACCCTAACCCTAACCCTAACCCTAACCCTAACCCTAACCCTAACCCTAACCCTAACCCTAACCCTAACCCTAACCCTAACCCTAACCCTAACCCTAACCCTAACCCTAACCCTAACCCTAACCCTAACCCTAACCCTAACCCTAACCCTAACCCTAACCCTAACCCTAACCCTAACCCTAACCCTAACCCTAACCCTAACCCTAACCCTAACCCTAACCCTAACCCTAACCCTAACCCTAACCCTAACCCTAACCCTAACCCTAACCCTAACCCTAACCCTAACCCTAACCCTAACCCTAACCCTAACCCTAACCCTAACCCTAACCCTAACCCTAACCCTAACCCTAACCCTAACCCTAACCCTAACCCTAACCCTAACCCTAACCCTAACCCTAACCCTAACCCTAACCCTAACCCTAACCCTAACCCTAACCCTAACCCTAACCCTAACCCTAACCCTAACCCTAACCCTAACCCTAACCCTAACCCTAACCCTAACCCTAACCCTAACCCTAACCCTAACCCTAACCCTAACCCTAACCCTAACCCTAACCCTAACCCTAACCCTAACCCTAACCCTAACCCTAACCCTAACCCTAACCCTAACCCTAACCCTAACCCTAACCCTAACCCTAACCCTAACCCTAACCCTAACCCTAACCCTAACCCTAACCCTAACCCTAACCCTAACCCTAACCCTAACCCTAACCCTAACCCTAACCCTAACCCTAACCCTAACCCTAACCCTAACCCTAACCCTAACCCTAACCCTAACCCTAACCCTAACCCTAACCCTAACCCTAACCCTAACCCTAACCCTAACCCTAACCCTAACCCTAACCCTAACCCTAACCCTAACCCTAACCCTAACCCTAACCCTAACCCTAACCCTAACCCTAACCCTAACCCTAACCCTAACCCTAACCCTAACCCTAACCCTAACCCTAACCCTAACCCTAACCCTAACCCTAACCCTAACCCTAACCCTAACCCTAACCCTAACCCTAACCCTAACCCTAACCCTAACCCTAACCCTAACCCTAACCCTAACCCTAACCCTAACCCTAACCCTAACCCTAACCCTAACCCTAACCCTAACCCTAACCCTAACCCTAACCCTAACCCTAACCCTAACCCTAACCCTAACCCTAACCCTAACCCTAACCCTAACCCTAACCCTAACCCTAACCCTAACCCTAACCCTAACCCTAACCCTAACCCTAACCCTAACCCTAACCCTAACCCTAACCCTAACCCTAACCCTAACCCTAACCCTAACCCTAACCCTAACCCTAACCCTAACCCTAACCCTAACCCTAACCCT